>NC_134484.1:6170430-6177930 GCF_040206685.1 Ascaphus truei
GTCTCCCCGTCTCTCCCTCCCCCTCTCTCCCTCCCCCTCTCTCCCTCCCCCTCTCTCCCTCCCCCTCTCTCCCTCTCTCTCCCTCCCCCTCTCTCCCTCTCTCTCCCTCTCTCTCCCTCCCCCTCTCTCCCTCTCTCTGTCTCTCTCACCCTCTCGTTCTCTCTGTCTCTCTCAACCTCTCTCTGTTTGTCTCTCTCTCACCCTCTCTCTGTCGGTCTCTCTCTCGCCCTCTCTCTGTCTGTCTCTCTCTCTCATCCTGTCTCTCTCTCTCATCCTGTCTCTCTCATCCTGTCTCTCTCACCCTGTCTCTCTCTCTCACCCTCTCTCTGTCTGTCTCTCTCTCTCATCCTGTCTCTCTCTCTCATCCTGTTTCTCTCATCCTGTCTCTCTCACCCTGTCTCTCTCTCTCACCCTCTCTCTCTCTGTCTCTCACCCTCTCTCTCTGTCTCTCACCCTCTCTCTCTCTGTCTCTCTCACCCTCTCTCTCTCTCTGTCTCTCTCACCCGCTCTCTCTCTCTGTCTCTCTCACCCTCTCTCTGTCTCTCTCACCCTCCCTGTCTTATCTTAACTGCTGTATACCTACACCAAAATAACCTACCCTTCTTTCTTCCAGATCTGACTCAAGTTTCACACGGGAGACCTCGGAAGACAGGTAGGGAACACCCCCCCTCCAGTATAGTACCTTGAGGGACTGCGGATCAGGTAAGATCCCAGGCGGGATTGCTGCTTTAGAAATTGTGAAGAGGGGGCATCCTGACACTGGTTTAGGGGTTCAGAATCATTCACTTCTGGGGGTTTTTTTGTTCGATTAGTGAGGTCAACACACACACACAACTATGTAACAAGGACTAATGGTAGTAAAGTATAAGTGTACTAAAATAAATAAACTGTTATGTAAAAAAATAAAATGTCCCGGTTTTTCATTTTCGAAATCTGGTCACCCTATCCTTGTCCCCCCCTTGCCACTCCTTGTAAACCCTCCCACCTTTTGCCACTACCTGATCCCCTCCCCTTGTCACTCCTTGTCCCCCTCTCCCCCTTATCACTCCCTGGTTCCCCCCCCCCTTCTTGTCACTCTAATTCCAATCCACATGTCAATCCCTGATCTCCCCCTTGTCAATACAATCAATACTTGATCCCCCCTCTCCCTCTTGCACAGGGGATACCAGCACCCCATAACGTTGCCTGTATCTCTGGAAGTAGGCGGTCCCCAAGGCTGAAACCAATGTGATTCAGCTCAAGAGACCCCCTGCTCATGTGCACTATGATTAAAATCAATATTTTTAATGCCCGATCGCCTGTAAGAGCCGTGCATGGATACGCAGCGTCTCCGTGCAGCTCTTACAGGATGCATTTTTTCCTATCAGCTATCGCGCTGTACAATTTATAGCACAATAGCACTGATACAAAAAACAGCTCGCACCATAGTGAATTTTTTTTTAATCGCACTTAAAGTAATGGCCTTCACTTCTTAGTGAGTCCCGCTTTTGGCTTCATTTATTAAGCGTGATTAATAATGTCATCCTTGCACCCAAAGGCAGTGATTTTATCACTGCTCTGTGACTCGCCCCCTAAGTAACTAAAAAGGAAGAAGGTTCTTGTGTAAAATGCAAATGGGATTTAAAGCGCCTTTTGGGAGTGGGGCAAAATCTAAAAAATTCATGGAATAAGGTCGATCAGTTTATCTCAAGTGTATCTCACTGTATCTCATGTGTAGATTTGAAACATCTTATCTTGCGCTATTATTTGGGAATTTTAACAAACAAAAAGATAAAGAAGCAATAATTCCTGAAATTAGCGATAATAATAGTGACCTTGGCAAAAAAGCTTATATTGAGGAATTGGTTACAACCATATGCTCCTAATATAACAGAACTAAATGGGAATTAATGGCGATAATGTTATATGATAGAAAAGATGCAATAAAAGATCTAGAGAAGGAGTTAAAAAGTTCTATAATAAATGTGTAGCCCTGTTTCCCCCACCCCTAAGTGAGATCAGGGGGGGTGGCTGTAAATAGCTACTGGTGCTGCCCCTTTACCTGTTGGCTCACAGGAGCCTCAGCCTCCGCCGCTGGGAGCCTGGGGTGAATTACTCTTACCAGTTACTACTATATGGTGCAGCGCCTCCGTTTCTCTTTCCTTTACCCCCGACAGCGTGAGGGCAGTTGCAGGGACGAGTGCAACGCCCGGGACTCCCGGCGATATCAGCAACAGGGCGCCGGCATCTTGTGCGCGTTCGCACATGCGTGGGAGTTCGCGCACGCGCAGTGTAGCCCACGGAGTAGCGGCGGCCATGTTAGGGATGGCGTGGGAGTTTGCACATGCGCAGGGCCATGCGCAGAGGTTGGCAAAGCTAGCGGCAGCCATTACAGGTGAGCAGGAGCAGCTATAGCTAGTGGCGGCCATTACAGGGCTGCGCAGCGGAGCAGGTGCACACGGCCCTAATGTTAAAGAGCTTGGCCAGGGACTACAACACCCAGAGTACTTAGAGGCAGACAGACCACCAGACGCCAGGGAGCCAATAGGGCTTGCAGCTTCTCCTGCTGGAGAAGATATATTGTTGCGCACAAACCATGCGAGTCAGTTGGTGCAGGGATAAGGTAGGGGGAGGTTGTGTGTGCAGGGGTCAGGGACCCAGTGCACTAGTGGGAAACAGAAATAATCTGCCCAGCGCTTCCTTAATACAGTGGCACAGCTCCAGCCAGTGGTGAAAAAATATAACAAGCAAATGCAAGAAAGGGAAAATATGCAATATAAATAAGGTAACAACAGTAAAATATATATAATCAAAGGACCACTCAACCTTAAGAGGAAAAAGCCACAATCCTCTAGAGAACAGAAAACGCAAGGGATGAGGGAGTGTGTCCTAGATTTGACCAATGGTGTTCTACGGCAGCTTCAGATGATGAACTGCCTGGTAGCCAAGCTAGAGCTGGTGGGGAAGAAAAACGGGAAGGGGGGGGGGGAGGAGACAAAGAAGGGGCTGATGGTGTAGTAATATAAAACACCTTTAATAAATGACACATAAAAATTCATACGACAACTCACACTGAAAAAATTCTTCTTATCTAAAGATGCACAAAGTAGGGAAATCGCAAATAATAGTACACCCTCGGTATTAGAAGAGGATAATTTCAAACACACATCCCTGAAAGAAAAATCCAAATTCTACCCAAGCTGGGCTAAAAGCCATAATATAGAAACATTCCACCAAAAAATACAGGAAGACTTCGACAAACTGACTAAAGACAACCGAAGTAAAATCAAACACAACCTAACACTCAAAGAAAAGAACGCGCTAAAACAACTAGAAGATGACAATTCAATAACGATTAAACAGGCAGACAAAGGGGGGGGAGTAGTCATCATGGACACCTCTAACTACAGACAAGAAGCAGACAGGATCCTTTCGGACACTACGACATATGAGAATCTTAAAACAAACCCCCACAAAAACTTCTGCATAGAATACTTAAATCACATTGACAAGGGCAAAACATTAGGGGTTATCAATCAAAAAGAATACCAATATCTAAATGTAAAATTCCCCATGATGCCAATCTTCTACTTCCTACCCAAAATACACAAAAGCCTGACAGCGCCCCCAGGTAGACCTATCATCTCGGGGATAGGCTCTCTCACTTCAAGACTCTCAGAATACATAGACATCTCCCTACAACCTTATGTTGCGGAGATGAAGTCATATCTTAGAGACACAACACAAACTATTAATTTGATAGAACAAGTAACATGGAGCCCAGACTTTATACTTTGCACATGCGATGTGACATCCCTATACACATCAATCAACCACGAAGACGGCATCTCAGCTATAGATAGGACACTCAGTAACGACCCAAACATGCACATAGAACAAAAAACATTTATCTTAGAAAGTATCAACTTCATTTTAAAACATAACCTCTTCAACTTCGACGGGAAACATTTCCTCCAAAAATGCGGAACGGCAATGGGTACAAAATTCGCACCCAGCTACGCTAATCTTTTTATGGATATCTGGGAACAAGACACTATTTGGTCCCCACACGAATTCAGCGCTGATCTAGCGCTATGGCGAAGATATATTGATGACATCCTCTTCATCTGGAAGGGAAGCGAAGTAGATCTGAAACGTTTCCTGGAATATATCAACACCAACGAACTAAATCTAAAATTCACAGCTTGCACAGACAAAGTCTCAGTAGACTTCTTAGATCTCACCATCTATGTTGAGAATAACACACTCAAAACAAAAACATTCTTTAAGAAAGTAGATTGCAATAACTATTTACTGAAAACAAGCTGCCACCACAGAAAGTGGCTTTCCAACATACCCCCAGGCCAATTCCGCCGAATCAAGCGAAATTGCAGTGACAATAACGTCTTCAGAGAGCAAGCAGGGATCCTAAAAGATAGGTTCATTAATAAAGGGTACAATAAAAACATACTAGAAGAATCCATTAACAAAACAGGCCTTCTGCAAAGAACTGACATTCTTAAACCATCCAATAAACAGAAAAGAGAAGACTTCAATGCCCCATTCTTAACCCAATACAGCCAGGATTCGGGCAAAATTCAACAAATATTAAACAAACACTGGCATCTTTTACTAGGGGATGACACCCTCAAAAATTACCTCCCAGAAAGACCAAGGGTCATTTTTAAACGAGCCGATAATATAAAAACCAAGCTAGCACCAAGTCTGTTCAGAACAGACAACTCAAAAAAGGATAGCAATTGGCTATCAACAGCAAACGGTTTTTTTAAGTGCAGCACCTGCAAAGCTTGCAAACAGGGCTCCTGCGACAAAATAAATTTCTCATCGAAAGTAACAGGTGAACAATTTAAGACTGCACAGTTCATCAACTGCAAGAGTGATCACGCAGTTTATCTATTAAACTGCCCCTGTGGACTACAGTATGTCGGCCGTACTAGCCGACTCTTAAAAGTTCGAATATTAGAACATATTGGGAACATTCGACGGCAGCTAATGACCCATAGCGTGTCCAAACATTTTTCAATAAAACACCAAGGAGACCCCTCCGGCCTCACCTATAGAGCCATAGAACAGATCCCACCCCTCTGGCGAGGAGGCGATAGACTAACCAAACTAGCCAAGAAGGAAACTCTATGGATCTACAAATTGAAAACGCTAGCACCCCTAGGACTCAACATTGATATAGATATTGGGGCATTTTTAGAGTAAAGATTGCGTTCATTCAAGATACACAGTACTAATCATGTTTTCTCTCCTTTTCTCCCCCTCTCTCCACCTTATCCTCCAATTCCTCCTCCTTCTCCCTCTTCCCTCCCCCTTCCATACCTTATTTCCCTTCTCTCTTTCTATTTTTCACCCTGCATCCCCTCTTTTCTCTTCCCCCCTTTTTGCACTAGTACCGGCGCAACTATGAGGATCTACTTGTGACAACTCACCTCTCAATGTACCACCAAACATGCACTGTAATATCAGCATCTGTGTAGCCTAACCCACTAAGCACACAGATATTGAGTGACTAATAAATGTGACCCTGGATTCGAATCCCCGACACGGCACATACATGAACACCCAGGTATTTTAAGTCTTTAATAAGTGGAATATAAACTCATACAATTTTAAGACATCCCTGAAATTCATATTTCCTATTTGAACCCTAAGAACACACAATTCTGATACCATATTTTATCCCTAATACATTTTTTAGCATATATTTTTTTATTTTTTTATTTTTTTCCATTTTTCTCATGTTTTATATAAAGCCATAAAGCATTTCATTTTTAATGAAGAGACGTATGATGTGATTCATTCACCATACATGCACTCCGACAAATTTCTTCATTCCATATTAAATTATATTTTATATCTTTTTACCACATATCTCCTTAACTATTAAATCACCTACCAGCATAGTATAAAGCTATGTATAGCTATATGAGGATTCGAATACAAGGCTTTAGTACAATGTAACTATGTCACAGCACCCATTTTTATGAACTTGTATAAAGAAGTATGCACTGTTTTATGAGCATTTTGTATTTTATATTTTTCTTGAGTGCTTAATTGCGCACCCACATGTGAAACAATCAAGCTCCAGGCAATCCTATATGAAGGAGTGACACCACATGTAAACAATTAACTGTTTGACTCATTTTACATAACTGTGTAAACTTTGAATCTTTGTTGCATTTATCTCTTTTCACCCATTTGCTCATTACAATCAATGAATAAAACAAACAAGACCACCAATTGATGTATAAGCTGTTTTAATATCATAATTATATGGAACACCAAGTGATTGTAATCAATCAATTAACCAGCTTCTTTGACCTATAAAAAGGGAAGATCCAGGGCATCCGGCAGGAACCTGACGAAGCATCATTGCGAAACGCGTAGTTCCCTGCCGGAGCCCATTACCTGAAGGACCCAGCCAGCTTGTTGACATCCGGTAAGCCCTCCCCTTCCGGTTCCCGCCATCGGACGCGGTCACGGGGGATACACCGGTCGGAGGAGCGCCATTGGACGATCTGGCTGTAGCTGGGCTATTGCCCAAGCTGTATCGTAAGTGTTTTTATTCTGCTGTATATGACTTAAATAAACTCACCTTAACTCACTCACCGGTTTCGGCCCTTTTTTTCTTTGAATCGGGCACCCGGGAGAGAAGCCACTTACATACCACCTCCATAAGGAGGAGTAGGTAGTCACCCCTATACCAGAAAACTCCGTCTTACTTCATTTACCAGCACCGCATACCACCTCCAGCAGAAGGAGGAGGAAACCACTGTTTCTGGCAAACACTTAAGTATAACGATTACTGCCAAACAAGCATCACCACTTTTGCCAGACAGCAGGCTGTTTTTTACTGCATAAGCAGCATTACTTTCCCTATTTGGCAGCAGGCTGCACACAAGCGCGCCAATCACCCGCCCCCACAGTCCCTATATACATTTTTATCTTTATATTTTCTATTTCCCATCCCTCACACCACCACTAACCACAGAAACCTTTTTCCACTGAAGTATTTTTACTTAGACATCTGCATCCAAGCCCCAATTCAGTCTTTTAACAAAGTGTTTTTAAATATTTTTTATCCAAACATTTTTTTTTATTCATTTTTTTATTCATTTTTTTATTCATTTTTTATTAAACAACCACATTATATTACTGGTAAAATGTTTTGTATGGCTTGACACTAATCACGTGTCCCTCATTTTCTCTTTTCATCCTGTGAGCGAAAAACCCGTGCGCTGACCGATCCACCAATTCTACATAAAAAAGCCCCCCTGAGGGCGTACTCACACTCTGTACTGCCACTCAGGGGACATAAGGGTATCTTTACAGCCAATGCTGTCCGGATGTGCGTCTCCTCCGTCTCTGGCAGTCTCTGACGGTCCCCACAAGCTGCCGCTGGGGTTCTCGTGCAGCTTGACTGGAGTCGGTGTCTGGCGTCACGATCAACCGGGAACGGATTGCCTCCTCCTCCTCCTCTTCCACTCAACGCGT